>NC_034192.2:62691162-62703662 GCF_002021735.2 Oncorhynchus kisutch
GAACACTGGCCTGGATAGAACAGGACAGACTGAACACTGGCCTGGATAGAACAGGACAGACTGATACTGAACACTGGCCTGCGTAGAACAGGTCAGACTGATACTGAACACTGGACTGGATAGAACAGGGCAGACTGAACACTGGTCTGGATAGAACAGGACAGACTGAACACTGGCCTGGATAGAACAGGACAGACTGATACTGAACACTGGCCTGCATAGAACAGGGCAGACTGATACTGAACACTGGCCTGCATAGAACAGGACAGACTGAACACTGGCCTGGATAGAACAGGACAGACTGATACTGAACACTGGCCTGCGTAGAACAGGTCAGACTGATACTGAACACTGGACTGGATAGAACAGGGCAGACTGAACACTGGCCTGGATAGAACAGGACAGACTGAACACTGGCCTGGATAGAACAGGACAGACTTATACTGAACACTGGCCTGCATAGAACAGGGCAGACTGATACTGAACACTGGACTGGATAGAACAGGGCAGACTGATACTGAACACTGGCCTGGATAGAATAGAACAGACTGAACATTGGCCTGGATAGAAAAGGACAGACTGATACTGAACATTGGCCTGGATAGAACAGGGCAGACTGATACTGAACATTGGCCTGGATAGAACAGGACAGACTGAACATTGGACTGGATAGAAAAGGACAGACTGATACTGAACACTGGCCTGCATAGAACAGGGCAGACTGATACTGAACACTGGACTGGATAGAACAGGGCAGACTGATACTGAACACTGGAATGGATAGAATAGGACAGACTGAACTCTGGCCTGGACAGAACAGGACAGACTGAACACTGGCCTGGATAGAACAGGGCAGACTGATCACTGGCCTGGACAGAACAGGTCAGATTGATCACTGGCCTGGACAGAACAGGTCAGATTGATCACTGGCCTGGACAGAACAGGTCAGACAGAACACTGGCCTGGACAGAACAGGACAGAATGATCATTGGCCTGGACAGAACAGGTCAGACTGATCACTGGCCTGGACAGAACAGGTCAGACTGATCACTGGCCTGGACAGAACAGAACAGACTGATCACTGGCCTGGACTTTCCCCTGCCCTCTACATAGTGTCTCCCTGCAGACGTTCACTGAGTCCGAGGTGCTAAAGAAGCTCCTGAAACTTGACCCCAGAAAAACATCTGGGTCAGATGGTTTAGACCCTTTCTTCTTTAAGGTTGCTGCCCCTATCATCGCCAAACTGATCTCTGACCTTTTTAATCTGTCTCTCCTTTCTGGGGAGGTTCCCATTGCTTGGAAGGCAGCCACGGCTCATCCTTTATTTAAAGAGGGAGATCAAGCTGATCCTAACTGTTATAGGTCTATTTCTATTTTTCCCTGTTTATCAAAAGTGTTGGAAAAACTTGTCAATAATCAACTGACTGGCTTTCTTGATGTCTATAGTATTCTCTCTGGTATGCAGTCTGGTTTCCGCTCAGGTTATGGATGTGTCACTGCAACCTTAAAAGGTCCAAAATGATGTCACCATTGCCCTTGATTCTAAGCAATATTGTGCTGCTATTTTAATTGACTTGGCCAAAGCTTTTGATACGGTAGACCATTCCATTCTTGTGGACCGACTAAAGACTATTGGTGTATCTGAGGGGTCTTTGGCCTGGTTCGCTAACTACCTCTCTCAAAAAGTGCAGTGTGTAAAGTCAGAGTATCTGCTGTCTCAGCCACTGCCGGTCACCAAGGGATCTTTCTCTGCCCTCAACCTTGTACTGAACACCTCCAAAACAAAGGTCATGTGGTTTAGTACGAAGAACGCCCCTCTCTCCACAGGTGTGATTACTACCTCTGAGGGTTTAGAGATTGAGGTAGCCACCTTATACAAGTACTTGGGAGAATGGCTAGATGGTACACTGGTACACTGTCCTTCTCTCAGCACATATCAAAGCTGCAGGCTAAAGTTAAATCTAGACTTGGTTTCCCTCTATCGTAATCGCTCCTCTTTCACCCCAGCTGCCAAACTAACCCGGATTCAGATGACCATCCTACCCATGCTAGACTACGAAGACGTACTTTATAGATCGGTAGGTAAGGGTGCTCTCGAGCGGCTAGATGTGTGTAGTGTTGTGTTGTCTCTCTTGTCGTGATGTGTGTGTTGTCTCAGGTCTCTCTTTATGTAGTGTTGTGTTGTCTCTCTTGTCGTGATGTGTGTGTTGTCTCAGGTCTCTCTTTATGTAGTGTTGTGTTGTCTCTCTTGTCGTGATGTGTGTGTTGTCTCAGGTCTCTCTTTATGTAGTGTTGTGTTGTCTCTCTTGTCGTGATGTGTGTGTTGTCTCAGGTCTCTCTTTATGTAGTGTTGTGTTGTCTCTCTTGTCGTGATGTATGTGTTGTCTCAGGTCTCTCTTTATGTAGTGTTGTGTTGTCTCTCTTGTCGTGATGTGTGTGTTGTCTCAGGTCTCTCTTTATGTAGTGTTGTGTTGTCTCTCTTGTCGTGATGTGTGTGTTGTCTCACGTCTCTCTTTATGTAGTGTTGTGTTGTCTCTCTTGTCGTGATGTGTGTGTTGTCTCCGGTCTCTGTTTATGTAGTGTTGTGTTGTCTCTCTTGTCGTGATGTGTGTGTTGTCTCACGTCTCTCTTTATGTAGTGTTGTGTTGTCTCTCTTGTCGTGATGTATGTGTTGTCTCAGGTCTCTCTTTATGTAGTGTTGTGTTGTCTCTCTTGTCGTGATGTGTGTGTTGTCTCAGGTCTCTCTTTATGTAGTGTTGTGTTGTCTCTCTTGTCGTGATGTGTGTGTTGTCTCACGTCTCTCTTTATGTAGTGTTGTGTTGTCTCTCTTGTCGTGATGTGTGTGTTGTCTCAGGTCTCTCTTTATGTAGTGTTGTGTTGTCTCTCTTGTCGTGATGTGTGTGTTGTCTCACGTCTCTCTTTATGTAGTGTTGTGTTGTCTCTCTTGTCGTGATGTGTGTGTTGTCTCAGGTCTCTCTTTATGTAGTGTTGTGTTGTCTCTCTTGTCGTGATGTGTGTGTTGTCTCACGTCTCTCTTTATGTAGTGTTGTGTTGTCTCTCTTGTCGTGATGTGTGTGTTGTCTCAGGTCTCTCTTTATGTAGTGTTGTGTTGTCTCTCTTGTCGTGATGTGTGTGTTGTCTCAGGTCTCTCTTTATGTAGTGTTGTGTTGTCTCTCTTGTCGTGATGTGTGTGTTGTCTCAGGTCTCTCTTTATGTAGTGTTGTGTTGTCTCTCTTGTCGTGATGTGTGTGTTGTCTCAGGTCTCTCTTTATGTAGTGTTGTGTTGTCTCTCTTGTCGTGATGTGTGTGTTGTCTCAGGTCTCTCTTTATGTAGTGTTGTGTTGTCTCTCTTGTCGTGATGTGTGTGTTGTCTCAGGTCTCTCTTTATGTAGTGTTGTGTTGTCTCTCTTGTCGTGATGTGTGTGTTGTCTCAGGTCTCTCTTTATGTAGTGTTGTGTTGTCTCTCTTGTCGTGATGTGTGTGTTGTCTCAGGTCTCTCTTTATGTAGTGTTGTGTTGTCTCTCTTGTCGTGATGTGTGTGTTGTCTCACGTCTCTCTTTATGTAGTGTTGTGTTGTCTCTCTTGTCGTGATGTGTGTGTTGTCTCTCTTGTCGTGATGTGTGTGTTGTCTCTCTTGTCGTGATGTGTGTGTTGTCTCTCTTGTCGTGATGTGTGTGTTGTCTCTCTTGTCGTGATGTGTGTGTTGTCTCAGGTCTCTCTTTATGTAGTGTTGTGTTGTCTCTCTTGTCGTGATGTGTGTGTTGTCTCACGTCTCTCTTTATGTAGTGTTGTGTTGTCTCTCTTGTCGTGATGTGTGTGTTGTCTCAGGTCTCTCTTTATGTAGTGTTGTGTTGTCTCTCTTGTCGTGATGTGTGTGTTGTCTCAGGTCTCTCTTTATGTAGTGTTGTGTTGTCTCTCTTGTCGTGATGTGTGTGTTGTCTCAGGTCTCTCTTTATGTAGTGTTGTGTTGTCTCTCTTGTCGTGATGTGTGTGTTGTCTCATGTCACTCTTTATGTAGTGTTGTGTTGTCTCTCTTGTCGTGATGTATGTGTTGTCTCAGGTCTCTCTTTATGTAGTGTTGTGTTGTCTCTCTTGTCGTGATGTGTGTGTTGTCTCAGGTCTCTCTTTATGTAGTGTTGTGTTGTCTCTCTTGTCGTGATGTGTCTGTTGTCTCAGGTCTCTCTTTATGTAGTGTTGTGTTGTCTCTCTTGTCGTGATGTGTGTGTTGTCTCACGTCTCTCTTTATGTAGTGTTGTGTTGTCTCTCTTGTCGTGATGTGTGTGTTGTCTCAGGTCTCTCTTTATGTAGTGTTGTGTTGTCTCTCTTGTCGTGATGTGTGTGTTGTCTCAGGTCTCTTTTTATGTTTATTTGATATAGTATTTTTTATATATTTTTATTTGATATAGTATTTTTAATCCAAGCCCCCGTCCCAGCAGGGGGCCTTTTGCCTTTTGGTAGGCCGTCATTATAAATACTAAATCATAAATAATAATCGATTTTTTTTTCGATTACAGGCTCAAAATGGTCAGAAACCAATAACCTTTTTCTGAAACTCGTCAGTCTATTCTTGTTCTGAGAAATGAAGGCTATTCCATGCGAGAAATTGCCAAGAAACTGAAGATCTCGTACAACGCTGTGTAATACTCCCTTCAAAGAACAGCGCAAACTGGCTCTATCCAGAATAGAAAGAGTAGTGGGAGGCCCCGGTGCACAACTGAGCAAGAGGACAGGTATATTAGAATGTTTAGTTTGAGAAACAGACACCTCACAAGTCCTAAACTGGCAGCTTCATTAAATAGTACCTGCAATACACCAGTCTCAACGTCAACAGTGAAGAGGCAACTCAGGGATGCTGGCCTTCTAGGCAGAGTTCCTCTGTCCAGTGTCTGTGTTCTTTTGCCCATCTTAATCTTTTATTTTTTTTGGCCAGTCTGAGATATGTCTTTTTCTTTGCAACTCTGTCTAGAAGTCGCTTGATGTTGATGTTGAGACTGGTGTTTGCGGGTTCTATTTAATGAAGCTACCAGTTGAGAACTTTGAGGCGTCTGTTTATCAAACGAGACATTAACAATGTCTAGACTGTATTTCTGATAAATTTTATGTTATTTTAATGCACAATTATTTATTTTTTCTTTCAAAAACAAGGACATTTCTAAGTGACGGAGTCTGACAATTATGCGAGGTCTGACAACACTACATCTTTTTTGTTAGTTTAACCAGTTGTCATTTACTGCAATATTTTTGTTTGGAATTTGGAAGAAATGTTGTAAGTAGTTTATAAAATGAAACAAACATTTTCATTTTACCCATACACATACCTATAAATACTAAACCAAAGAAACAGATATTTTTGCAGTGGTCTCTATATTTATACTTTGGACTCCGACATTGTTCATCCCAATATGTGTCTATATACATATATATATATATATATATACAGTGGGGCAAAAAAGTCTTTAGTCAGCCACCAATTGTGCAAGTTCTCCCACTTAAAAAGATGTAATATTCATCATAGGTACACTTCAACTATGATAGACAAAATGAGAAAATCACATTGTATGATTTTTAATGAATTTATTTGCAAATTATGGTGGAAAATAAGTTTATCCCAATACTTTGTTATATACCCTTTGTTGGCAATGACAGAGGTCAAACGTTTTCTGTAAGTCTTCACAAGGTTTTCACACACTGTTGCTGGTATTTTGGCCCATTCCTCCATGCAGATCAGTGATGTTGATCAGTGATGAGCAGTGATGTTTTGGGGCTGTTGCTGGGCAACACAGACTTTCAACTCCCTCCAAATATGTTCTATGTTGTTGAGATCTGGAGACTGGCTAGGCCACTACAGGACCTTGAAATGCTTTTCACGAAGCCACTTCTTCATTGCCCAGGCGGTGTGTTTGGGATCATTGTCATGCTGAAAGACCCAGCCACGTTTCATCTTCAATGCCCTTGCTGATGGAAGGAGGTTTTCACTCAAAATCTCACGATACATGGCCCCATTCATTCTTTCCTTTACACGGATCAGTCGTCCTGGTCCCTTTGCAGAAAAACAGCCCCAAGGCATGATGTTTCCACCCCCATGCTTCACAGTAGGTATGGTGTTCTTTGTATGCAACTCAGCATTCTTTGTCCTCCAAACATGACGAGTTGAGTTTTTACCAAAAAGTTATATTTTGGTTTTATCTGACCATATGACATTCTCCCAATCTTCTTCTGGATCATCCAAATGCTCTCTAGCAAACATCAGACGGGCCTGGACATGTACTGGCTTAAGCAGGGGGACACGTCTGGCACTGCAGGATTTGAGTCCCTGGCGGCATAGTGTGTTACTGATGGTAGGCTTTGTTACTTTGGTCCCAGCTCTCTGCAGGTCATCCACTAGGTCCCCCCGTGTGGTTTCTTCAAACCAAGCTGCTTACCTATTTCAGATTCAGTCTTCCCAGCCTGGTGCAGGTCTACAATTTTGTTTCTGGTGTCCTTTGACAGCTCTTTGGTCTTGGCAATAGTGGAGTTTGGAGTGTGACTGCTTGAGGTTGTGGACAGGTGTCTTTTATACTGATAACAAGTTCAAACAGGTGCCATTAATACAGGTAACGAGTGGAGGACAGAGGAGCCTCTTAAAGAAGTTACAGGTCTGTGAGAGCCAGAAATCTTGCTTGTTTGTAGGTGACCAAATACTTATTTTCCACCATAATTTGCAAATAAATTCATTAAAAATCCTACAATGTGATTTTCTGGATTTTCTTTTCTCATTTTGTCTGTCATAGTTGAAGTGTACCTATGATGAAAATTACAGGCCTCTCTCATCTTTTTAAATGGGTGAATTTTCACAATTGGTGGCTGACTAAATACTTTTTTGCCCCACTGTATTGGGATGAGCAATGTCGGAGTCCAAAGTAAGTTCTATAAAGTTCTATATAGAACCGACCAGGACAAGACCCATTATAAAACTGGACAATACTGACCAGGACAAGACTCATTACAGAACTGGACAATACTGACCAGGACAAGACTCATTATAAAACTGACCAGGACAAGACTCATTATAAAACTGACCAGGACAAGACTCATTATAAAACTGACCAGGACAAGACTCATTATAGAACTGACCAGGACAAGACTCATTATAAAACTGACCAGGACAAGACTCATTATAAAACTGACCAGGACAAGACTCATTATAAAACTGACCAGGACAAGACTCATCATAGAACTGACCAGGACAAGACTCATCATAGAACTGACCAGGACAAGACTCATTATAAAACTGACCAGGACAAGACTCATCATAGAACTGACCAGGACAAGACTGGACAATACTCATTATAGATTTGGACAGGGCAGGACTGGACTAGACTCATTATAGAACTGGACAGGCTCCGTGCCCTTTCCAGTTGGTGAAATGAATGGAAATAAACCCTTACTGTTGGACAAGGCTGACTGTCCCAGAGAGTAAAGTAATGTCCTCAGCTGTTATTACAGTCTAATGGGACAGTGTACATAGTGAAAATAGGAAGATATGTCCTCAGCTGTTATTACAGTCTAATGGGACAGTGAACATAGTGAAAATAGGAAGATATGTCCTCAGCTGTTATTACAGTCTAATGGGACAGTGAACATAGTGAAAAGAGGAAGATATGTCCTCAGCTGTTATTACAGTCTAATGGGACAGTGAACATAGTGAAGAGGAAGATATGTCCTCAGCTGTTATTACAGTCTAATGGGACAGTGAACATAGTGAAAAGAGGAAGATATGTCCTCAGCTGTTATTACAGTCTAATGGGACAGTGAACATAGTGAAGAGGAAGATATGTCCTCAGCTGTTATTACAGTCTAATGGGACAGTGAACATAGTGAAGAGGAAGATATGTCCTCAGCTGTTATTACAGTCTAAGGGGACAGTGAACATAGTGAAGAGGAAGGGATGTCTTCAGTTGTACTCAGCTGTTTCACAGCCTGTCTGCCTGCTGCTGTTCTGTTCTGTGAGATACAGGCGCTCCAAGGCTTTCCACAGTGTGTCATATCCTTTTGGAACTACTACATTAGTCATGACACTTCCTGTCCTCTTGTCAACCATGCTTCTGATCCAGAACACACCCACTGATCCCGCCCACATGTTCCAGTTAGTTTCCCTGTGTTCATCTCTGTTTTCTCTGTGTTTATTGGTCCTGGTTGGCCATGGTAGGTTGGTCCTGGTTGGTCGGTCCTGTTTTTTGTCGGTCCTGGTTGGTCAGTCCTGGTTGGTTGTTCTTGGTTTGTTATGTCATTGACAGCACATGTCCCATTTGAGTCTGAGCCATGAAGGTGATGTGTTTTGGCTCAGTCTATTTCCTTGTTTTTAGAGGGTGATTCTGGAATAAAAGAGGTTGAGTGAGGATATGGCTGCTTGTCTTTCCTCAGTTTCAAGGCCTTACCCAGGCCTTATCCAGGCCTTTTCCAGGCATTACACAGGCCTTACCCAGGTCTTACCCAGACCTTACCCTTACCCAGGCCTTACACAGGCCTTACCCAGGTCTTGCCCAGGCCTTACCCAGGCCTTACCCAGGACTTTGCCATGCCTTACCCAGGCCTTACCCAGGCCTTTCCCAGGCCTTTCCCATGCCTTTCCTTTCCCAGGCCTAAGTAAGGCCTTACCCAGGACTTTGCCATGCCTTTCCCATGCCTTACCCAGGCCTTACCCAGGCCTTACCTAGGCCTTACCCAGGCCTTACCCTTTCCCATGCCTTACCCAGGCCTTACCCATGCCTTTCCCATGCCTTACCCAGGCCTTACCTAGGCCTTACCCAGGCCTTACCCTTTCCCATGCCTTACCCAGGCCTTACCCATGCCTTTCCCATGCCTTACCCAGGCCTTACCCATGCCTTTCCCATGCCTTACCCATGCCTTTCCCAGGCCTTTCCCATGCCTTACCCAGGCCTTACCCATGCCTTTCCCATGCCTTACCCAGGCCTTACCCATGCCTTTCCCATGCCTTACCCAGGCCTTACCCAGGCCTTTCCCAGGCCTTTCCCATGCATTTCCCAGTCCTTTCCTGTCCCAGGCCTAACCCATGCCTTACCCAGGCCTTTCCCAGGCCTTTCCCAGGCCTTGCCCATGCCTTTCCCAGGCCTTTCCCAGGCCTTGCCCATGCCTTTCCCAGGCCTTTCCCATGCCTTACCCAGGCCTCTCCCATATATTACCTTTTCCCATACCTTACCCTTTCCCAGGCATTTCCCAAGCCTTACGCAGGCCTTTCCCATGCCTTTCCCAGGCCTTTCCCATGTCTTTCCCATGTCTTTCCCAGGCCTTTCCCAGGCCTTTCCCAGGCCTTTCCCATGCCTTCCCTTTACCAGGCCTTTCCCAGGCCTTTCCCATGCCTTTCCCTTTCCCAGGCCTTTCCCAGGCCTTTCCCATGCCTTTCCCAGGCCTAACCCAGGCCTTTCTCATGCCTTTCCCAGGCCTTTCCCATGCCTTACCCAGGCCTTTCCCAGGTCTTTCCCATGCCTTACCCAGACCTTTCCCATGCCTTACCCATGCCTTTCCCAGGCCTTTCCCATGCCTTACCCAGGCCTTTCCCAGGCCTTTCCTTTCCCAGGCCTTACCCATGCCTTACCCAGGCCTTTCCCAGGTCTTTCCCATGCCTTTCCCAGGCCTTTCCCAGGCCTTTCCCATGCCTTACCCAGGCTCTTACCCAGGCCTTTCCTTTCCCAGGCCTTACCCATGCCTTACCCAGGCCTTTCCCAGGTCTTTCCCATGCCTTTCCCAGGCCTTACCCATGCCTTACCCAGGTCTTTCCAATGCCTTTCCCAGGCCTTTCCCAGGCCTTTCCCATGCCTTACCCATGCCTTTCCCAGGCCTTACCCAGGCCTTTCCCAGGCCTTTCCTTTCCCAGGCCTAACCCAGGCCTTTCCCAGGCCTTTCCTTTCCCAGGCCTAACCCAGGCCTTGCCCAGGCCTTTCCCAGGCCTTTCCTTTCCCAGGCCTAACCCAGGCCTTTCCCATGCCTTTCCCATGCCTTACCCATGCCTTTCCCAGGCCTTTCCCATGCCTTACCCAGGCCTTACCCATGCCTTTCCCATGCCTTACCCAGGCCTTACCCATGCCTTTCCCATGCCTTACCCAGGCCTTTCCCAGGCCTTTCCCATGCATTTCCCAGTCCTTTCCTGTCCCAGGCCTAACCCATGCCTTACCCAGGCCTTTCCCAGGCCTTTCCCAGGCCTTTCCCAGGCCTTGCCCATGCCTTGCCCATGCCTTTCCCAGGCCTTTCCCATGCCTTACCCAGGCCTCCCCCATATATTACCCTTTCCCATACCTTACCCTTTCCCAGGCCTTTCCCAAGCCTTACCCAGGCCTTTCCCATGCCTTTCCCAGGCCTTTCCCATGCCTTTCCCAGGCCTTTCCCATGCCTTTCCCAGGCCTAACCCAGGCGTTTCTCATGCCTTTCCCAGGCCTTTCCCATGCCTTACCCAGGCCTTTCCCAGGTCTTTCCCATGCCTTACCCAGACCTTTCCCATGCCTTACCCATGCCTTTCCCAGGCCTTTCCCATGCCTTACCCAGGCCTTTCCCAGGCCTTTCCTTTCCCAGGCCTTACCCATGCCTTACCCAGGCCTTTCCCAGGTCTTTCCCATGCCTTTCCCAGGCCTTTCCCAGGCCTTTCCCATGCCTTACCCAGGCTCTTACCCAGGCCTTTCCTTTCCCAGGCCTTACCCATGCCTTACCCAGGCCTTTCCCAGGTCTTTCCCATGCCTTTCCCAGGCCTTACCCATGCCTTACCCAGGTCTTTCCAATGCCTTTCCCAGGCCTTTCCCAGGCCTTTCCCATGCCTTACCCATGCCTTTCCCAGGCCTTACCCAGGCTTTTCCCAGGCCTTTCCTTTCCCAGGCCTAACCCAGGCCTTTCCCAGGCCTTTCCTTTCCCAGGCCTAACCCAGGCCTTGCCCAGGCCTTTCCCAGGCCTTTCCTTTCCCAGGCCTAACCCAGGCCTTTCCCATGCCTTTCCCATGCCTTACCCATGCCTTTCCCAGGCCTTTCCCATGCCTTACCCAGGCCTTACCCATGCCTTTCCCATGCCTTACCCAGGCCTTACCCATGCCTTTCCCATGCCTTACCCAGGCCTTTCCCAGGCCTTTCCCATGCATTTCCCAGTCCTTTCCTGTCCCAAGCCTAACCCATGCCTTACCCAGGCCTTTCCCAGGCCTTTCCCAGGCCTTGCCCATGCCTTTCCCAGGCCTTTCCCATGCCTTACCCAGGCCTCCCCCATATATTACCCTTTCCCATACTTTACCCTTTCCCAGGCCTTTCCCAAGCCTTACCCAGGCCTTTCCCATGCCTTTCCCAGGCCTTTCCCATGCCTTTCCCAGGCCTTTCCCAGGCCTTTCCCAGGCCTTTCCCATGCCTTTCCCAGGCCTTTCCCATGCCTTTCCCTTTCCCAGGCCTTTCCCAGGCC
Source organism: Oncorhynchus kisutch (assembly GCF_002021735.2). Taxonomy (NCBI): domain Eukaryota; kingdom Metazoa; phylum Chordata; class Actinopteri; order Salmoniformes; family Salmonidae; genus Oncorhynchus; species Oncorhynchus kisutch. The sequence goes on from NC_034192.2 coordinate 62,702,590, forward strand.
TTTCCCATGCCTTTCCCATGCCTTTCCCAGGCCTAACCCAGGCCTTTCCCATGCCTTTCCCAGGCCTTTCCCATGCCTTACCCAGGCCTTTCCCAGGTCTTTCCCATGCCTTACCCAGACCTTTCCCATGCCTTAGCCATGCCTTTCCCATGCCTTACCCAGGCCTTTCCCAGGCCTTTCCTTTCCCAGGCCTTACCCATGCCTTACCCAGGCCTTTCCCAGGTCTTTCCCATGCCTTTCCCAGGCCTTTCCCAGGCCTTTCCCATGCCTTACCCAGGCCTTTCCCAGGCCTTTCCTTTCCCAGGCCTTACCCATGCCTTACCCAGGCCTTTCCCAGGTCTTTCCCATGCCTTTCCCAGGCCTTACCCATGCCTTACCCAGGTCTTTCCCATGCCTTTCCCAGGCCTTTCCCAGGCCTTTCCCAGGCCTTACCCATGCCTTTCCCAGGCCTTACCCTTTCCCAGGCCTTTCCCATGCCTTTCCCAGGCCTTACCCAGGCCTTACCCAGGCCTTTCCCAGGCCTTTCCTTTCCCAGGCCTAACCCAGGCCTTTCCCAGGCCTAACCTAGGCCTTTCCCAGTCCTTTCCTGTCCCAGGCCTAACCCAGGCCTTACCGAGGCCTTACCCAGGCCTTTCCCATGCCTTTCCCATGCCTTTCCCAGGCCTTACCCAGGCCTTACCCAGGCCATACCCAGGCCGTATCCAGGCCTCTCCCAGGCCTTTTCCAGGCCTGTCCCAGGCCTTGAAACTCATAAGGAAATGTTGTTATTGTTATGATTACTACAGTAAGCCCTTGGTGAAAATCTAATGAGTGAAAGGGAAATGTATTTTAAGAAACGTTACATAACATGTTCTCTCTGTCCCGTTTCCTTTGCTGTTAATACCTACTGATACCATCTGTTATGTCTTACTATGACAGCGTTCTGTAGACCTTACGACAGAGACTTTGATTTACTAGTGTCCCGTACAGGGGGAGTACTTGTACATCAAAGCTGTCTCACACTATAGAAACAGGAGATATGCTCCTGCTCTATGGTCCATTCTAGCTTGGACAAGGCTTACTGCTGTTACCAT
>NC_034192.2:62708662-62711162 GCF_002021735.2 Oncorhynchus kisutch
AAAACACAGGGTGTAGAAACTGGATTAAAACACAGGGTGTAGAAACTGAATTAAAACACAGGGTGTAGAAACTGAATTGAAACACAGGTTGTAGAAACTGAATTAAAACACAGGGTGTAGAAACTGAATTAAAACACAGGGTGTAGAAACTGGATTAAAACACAGGGTGAAGAAACTGGATTAAAACATAGGGTGTAGAAACTGGATTAAAACACAGGGTGTAGAAACTGGATTAAAACACAGGTTGTAGAAACTGGATTAAAACACAGGGTGTTGAAACTGGATTAAAAAACAGGGTGTAGAAACTATTTTAAAACACAGGGTGAAGAAACTGAACAATAACAGAGCAGACACCAAAAGACACAAACATAGAAGAATATAATCAGTTCACAAAGTCACATATACTGTATATATACCCGTACACTATCCAGACAGAGAGCTGGTTGGGTCTCCCAGGCCTTATACAGGATACCATTAAGGAAGAGGTGGGTAGCAGCGTGGGTCAGACCCCTGCTAACAAGGGTTAGACTTGTCTACATCAGACTGGGTCAAAGAGTGTTGTGTGTGTGTGTGTGTGTGTGTGTGTCTGTCTGTCTGTCTGTCTGTCTGTCTGTCTGTCTGTCTGTCTGTCTGTCTGTCTGTCTGTCTGTCTGTCTGCCTGTCTGTCTGTCTGCCTGTCTGTCTGTCTGTCTGTCTGTCTGTCTGTCTGTCTGTCTGCCTGTCTGTCTGTCTGCCTGCCTGTCTGTGTGTCTGTCTGTCTGTCTGTCTGTCTGCCTGTCTGTCTGCCTGTCTGTGTGTCTGTTTGTCTGTCTGTGTGTCAGCGCGTAGAGAGGAATTTCCTTTCTTTCGAAGAGCACCGAGAGACTGAGGGAAGGGAACAGAACGGTGAACTTGACCTGAATGGCCACTCCTCTAAGAATGATGCCATTTCTCAGGGCGTGACTCTTTCAGTACGGAAACAGCAATAAGGGCATCCCATTAGAGGAACAGAGAAGAGTAGATGAAGACGCTTAAACGTCAATACGTTTGTGGCAGTAATTCACTTTACTTGCGGGTACCTGTACATACGGCAGGAGTTTCCCTTACGTACAGATAAGCTGTTATTAAGTTCCCAAGCTGCCTTGTAATGTCCACACCAGACAGTCTTTAGGAGCTCTAGGATGAGGGAATGTTGATTCTGTTTTAAGAAGACCACAGACCGCTGCTGAATAAGTCAGTGTGATTACGTCCCAAAGGGCACCTCATTACCTACATAGGGCACTACCGTTGACCACGGCTTACAGAGTGCACTTTATAGGGAACAGGGCGCCATTTGGGATGTAGCCTGTGTGATTGCACGGCCTGATACCTGAGGGCAGTATAAAATCACATGATTTATGAAGCCCCCCCCCCCCCCACTGCGTGTTGTTAATCGATGTGAGGCTTCTGGAGTGGAGTTGTTAAAATCTCATGTCAGTACATCTACTGTCACTGTCAGGAGACCCACGGGGTGATTTATGTTCTATACGGTCAGACTCCAGAGACCCTGGTTGCATCCTGATTCTCCATCCTTGGGACACAGCCCAGGGAGATAAGCAGGGGGAAGGCCCTTGGGACACAGCCCAGGGAGATAACCAGGGGGAAGGCCCTTGGGACACAGCCCAGGGAGATAACCAGGGATAAGGCCCTTGGGACACAGCCCAGGGAGATAACCAGGGGGAAGGCCCTTGGGACACAGCCCAGGGAGATAACCAGGGATAAGGCCCTTGGGACACAGCCCGGGGAGATAACCAGGGGGAAGGCCCTTGGGACACAGCCCAGGGAGATAACCAGGGGGAAGGCCCTTGGTACACAGCCCAGGCAGATAACCAGCGGGAAGGCCCTTGGTACACAGCCGAGGGAGATAATCAGGGGAAATACCTTGGGACACAGCCCAGGGAGATAACCAGGGGAAGGCCCTTGGTACACAGCCCAGGCAGATAACCAGCGGGAAGGCCCTTGGTACACAGCCGAGGGAGATAACCAGGGGGAAGGCCCTTGGAACTCAGCCCAGGGAGATAACCACAGTACATTATTGTGCCCCAGTCTGGTTTTCTGGGAAATCTTTATAGATGTCCTTGTGGTTGAGGTGACGTTGACTTTTAGCTGTTTTCTGCCTCTAATAACAGTCTGCTATTCACTTTGATCTGTATTTTACAGGGACAAGACTTGGTAACATTGAAACAGTTTATGAATCATGAATAACATCATTAGTCGGAGCTCACCATTCATAATGTTGAGTCAACCTCCCCCCCCCCATCATTACTCAGCCATTTTGACATTAACTCAGGAAATCTGGGTAATTTATTTCCATGGTAGACATCATCAACCTTTCCATCAGAATATTCCCTGTGAGAGACAGAGGAAAATAAAGAGAAAGTGAGAGATGGTGAGAGGGGGACTGAGTGGGAGAGAGAGAAAAACAAAACAAAGTCTCCAATACCTTGAGGTTCATAATGGAAAATATTTGACCTGGCCTCTT
>NC_034192.2:62716162-62747542 GCF_002021735.2 Oncorhynchus kisutch
GAAGCCAGCTGACTGTGGTTCAGACAGACCTAGCCAAGCCAAGGACACCCCCGCCACATCACCAGCTCACAGCTATGATCAGCCCTGCCCTATTCAGCCTTGAGCCGTCTGCCAAAGCTATCATGACCAAAAAGCTATGTTAGAACAGGCCCACAGCACACAGAGCAGGCCCACAGCACACAGAGCAGGCCCACAGCACACAGAGCAGGCCCACAGCACTCAGAGCAGGCCCACAGCACTCAGAGCAGGCCCACAGCACACAGAACAGGTCCACAGCATTCAGATATACAATGCAGTAGGTTTAGATATCCTCGGCTTGAAAATGGGTTCCATGGTGGAAAATAATATTCTATTACAAATACAACTGTTGGTCCCAAAAGGGAGGATTTGTGCTGAACTCTATGCCGTCTGTCTCAAATGACACTGTATATCCCCCTTTTATTGTGCTGAGAGTCCTATGTTGCAAGATGAGATTCCTATGTTGCAAGATGGGAGTCCTATGTTGCAAGATGAGAGTCCTATGTTGCAAGATGAGAGTCCTATGTTGCAAGATGGGAGTCCTATGTTGCAAGATGAGAGTCCTATGTTGCAAGAAGAGAGTCCTATGTTGCAAGATGGGAGTCCTATGTTGCAAGATGAGAGTCCTATGTAGCAGGCTGGGGGTCAGTCCTATGTAGCAGGCTGGGGGTCAGTCCTATGTAGCAGGCTGGGGGTCAGTCCTACGTAGCAGGCTGGGGGTCAGTTCTACGTAGCAGGCTGGGGGTCAGTCCTACGTAGCAGGCTGGGGGTCAGTCCTACGTAGCAGGCTGGGGGTCAGTCCTATGTAGCAGGCTGGGGGTCAGTCCTATGTAGCAGGCTGGGGGTCAGTCCTACGTAGCAGGCTGGGGGTCTGTGCTACGTAGCAGGCTGGGGGTCAGTCCTACGTAGCAGGCTGGGGGTCAGTCCTACGTAGCAGGCTGGGGGTCAGTCCTATGTAGCAGGCTGGGGGTCAGTGCCATTGTAGCAGGCAAAAGAAGTGCACCATATGTGCAATGTGGACCACAGTGAGTTATTTCTGATTCATGCGATTGCTTTGAGGAGGCCTTAATATTCAGTATAATATATTTTACTAGTACACGTCATGGTGGGCACACCCTAGCTTCACCACACTTCAGTCATCTCAGTGTAGCTTCACCACACTTCAGTCATCTCAGTGTAGCTTCACCACACTTCAGTCATCTCAGTGTAGCTTCACCACACTTCAGTCATCTCAGTGTAGCTTCACCACACTTCAGTCATCTCAGTGTAGCTTCACCACACTTCAGTCATCTCAGTGTAGCTTCACCACACTTCAGTCATCTCAGTGTAGCTTCACCACACTTCAGTCATCTCAGTGTAGCTTCACCACACTTCAGTCATCTCAGTGTAGCTTCACCACACTTCAGTCATCTCAGTGTAGCTTCACCACACTTCAGTCATCTCAGTGTAGCTTCACCACACTTCAGTCATCTCAGTGTAGCTTCACCACACTTCAGTCATCTCAGTGTAGCTTCACCACACTTCAGTCATCTCAGTGTAGCTTCACCACACTTCAGTCATCTCAGTGTAGCTTCACCACACTTCAGTCATCTCAGTGTAGCTTCACCACACTTCAGTCATCTCAGTGTAGCTTCACCACACTTCAGTCATCTCAGTGTAGCTTCACCACACTTCAGTCATCTCAGTGTAGCTTCACCACACTTCAGTCATCTCAGTGTAGCTTCACCACACTTCAGTCATCTCAGTGTAGCTTCACCACACTTCAGTCATCTCAGTGTAGCTTCACCACACTTCAGTCATCTCAGTGTAGCTTCACCACACTTCAGTCATCTCAGCACTAAAACCACAGCACCCTGCAGTTACAGCAGAACTACACGGCAATAACAGGCGAAAAAAATGGAGACATTTTAGAAACTAAAAGTAAATCCTGATGAAATGACCTCCTATGAGTAATTTCCTTAAAATGGAGAAGTCTAGATTAGTGTCACGTTCTGACCTTAGTTCTTTTATTATGTCTTTGTTTTAGGTTGGTCAGGGCGTGAGTTGGGTGGGTTGTCTGTTGTTTTAGGTTGGTCAGGGCGTGAGTTGGGTGGGTTGTCTGTTGTTTTAGGTTGGTCAGGGCGTGAGTTGGGTGGGTTGTCTGTTGTTTTAGGTTGGTCAGGGCGTGAGTTGGGGTGGGTTGTCTGTTGTTTTAGGGTGGTCAGGGCGTGAGTTGGGTGGGTTGTCTGTTGTTTTAGGTTGGTCAGGGCGTGAGTTGGGTGGGTTGTCTGTTGTTTTAGGTTGGTCAGGGCGTGAGTTGGGGTGGGTTGTCTGTTGTTTTAGGTTGGTCAGGGCGTGAGTTGGGTGGGTTGTCTGTTGTTTTAGGTTGGTCAGGGCGTGAGTTGGGGTGGGTTGTCTGTTGTTTTAGGTTGGTCAGAGCGTGAGTTGGTTGCGTTGTCTGTTGTTTTAGGTTGGTCAGGGCGTGAGTTGGGGTGGGTTGTCTGTTGTTTTAGGTTGGTCAGGGCGTGAGTTGGGTGGGTTGTCTGTTGTTTTAGGGTGGTCAGGGCGTGAGTTGGGGTGGGTTGTCTGTTGTTTTAGGTTGGTCAGGGCGTGAGTTGGGTGGGTTGTCTGTTGTTTTAGGTTGGTCAGGGCGTGAGTTGGGTGGGTTGTCTGTTGTTTTAGGTTGGTCAGGGCGTGAGTTGGGGTGGGTTGTCTGTTGTTTTAGGTTGGTCAGGGCGTGAGTTGGGTGGGTTGTCTGTTGTTTTAGGTTGGTCAGGGCGTGAGTTGGGGTGGGTTGTCTGTTGTTTTAGGTTGGTCAGAGCGTGAGTTGGTTGCGTTGTCTGTTGTTTTAGGTTGGTCAGGGCGTGAGTTGGGGTGGGTTGTCTGTTGTTTTAGGTTGGTCAGGGCGTGAGTTGGGGTGGGTTGTCTGTTGTTTTAGGTTGGTCAGGGCGTGAGTTGGGGTGGGTTGTCTGTTGTTTTAGGTTGGTCAGGGCGTGAGTTGGGGTGGGTTGTCTGTTGTTTTAGGTTGGTCAGGGCGTGAGTTGGGGTGGGTTGTCTGTTGTTTTAGGTTGGTCAGGGCGTGAGTTGGGTGGGTTGTCTGTTGTTTTAGGTTGGTCAGGGCGTGAGTTGGGTGGGTTGTCTGTTGTTTTAGGTTGGTCAGGGCGTGAGTTGGGGTGGGTTGTCTGTTGTTTTAGGTTGGTCAGGGCGTGAGTTGGGTGGGTTGTCTGTTGTTTTAGGTTGGTCAGGGCGTGAGTTGGGGTGGGTTGTCTGTCGTTTTAGGTTGGTCAGGGCGTGAGTTGGGGTGGGTTGTCTGTTGTTTTAGGTTGGTCAGGGCGTGAGTTGGGTGGGTTGTCTGTTGTTTTAGGTTGGTCAGGGCGTGAGTTGGGGTGGGTTGTCTGTTGTTTTAGGTTGGTCAGGGCGTGAGTTGGGGTGGGTTGTCTGTTGTTTTAGGTTGGTCAGGGCGTGAGTTGGGTGGGTTGTCTGTTGTTTTAGGTTGGTCAGGGCGTGAGTTGGGGTGGGTTGTCTGTTGTTTTAGGTTGGTCAGGGCGTGAGTTGGGGTGGGTTGTCTGTTGTTTTAGGTTGGTCAGGGCGTGAGTTGGGTGGGTTGTCTGTTGTTTTAGGTTGGTCAGGGCGTGAGTTGGGGTGGGTTGTCTGTTGTTTTAGGTTGGTCAGGGCGTGAGTTGGGGTGGGTTGTCTGTTGTTTTAGGTTGGTCAGGGAGTGAGTTGGGTGGGTTGTCTGTTGTTTTAGGTTGGTCAGGGCGTGAGTTGGGGTGGGTTGTCTGTTGTTTTAGGTTGGTCAGGGCGTGAGTTGGGGTGGGTTGTCTGTTGTTTTAGGTTGGTCAGGGCGTGAGTTGGGGTGGGTTGTCTGTTGTTTTAGGTTGGTCAGGGCGTGAGTTGGGTGGGTTGTCTGTTGTTTTAGGTTGGTCAGGGCGTGAGTTGGGTGGGTTGTCTGTTGTTTTAGGTTGGTCAGGGCGTGAGTTGGGGTGGGTTGTCTGTTGTTTTAGGTTGGTCAGGGCGTGAGTTGGGGTGGGTTGTCTGTTGTTTTAGGTTGGTCAGGGCGTGAGTTGGGGTGGGTTGTCTGTTGTTTTAGGTTGGTCAGGGCGTGAGTTGGGGTGGGTTGTCTGTTGTTTTAGGTTGGTCAGGGCGTGAGTTGGGGTGGGTTGTCTGTTGTTTTAGGTTGGTCAGGGCGTGAGTTGGGTGGGTTGTCTGTTGTTTTAGGTTGGTCAGGGCGTGAGTTGGGGTGGGTTGTCTGTTGTTTTAGGTTGGTCAGGGCGTGAGTTGGGTGGGTTGTCTGTTGTTTTAGGTTGGTCAGGGCGTGAGTTGGGGTGGGTTGTCTATGTTCTTTTTTTCTATTGGTTTGGGATTGCTGTGTTCCGCCTGGTATGGTTCTCAATCAGAGGCAGCTGTCAATCGTTGTCCCTGATTGAGAACCATATTTAGGTAGCCTGTTTTCCATTTGTGTTTTGTGGGTGGTTGTTTTCAGTCTTTGTGTGTCAACACCAGACAGAACTGTTCCGGTTGTTTTCAGTCTTTGTGTGTTTCTCCACCAGACAGAACTGTTCCGGTTGTTTTCAGTCTTTGTGTGTCTTCACCAGACAGCACTGTTCCGTTTTTTTTCAGTCTTTGTGTTTCTCCACCAGACAGAACTGTTCCGGTTGTTTTCAGTCTTTGTGTGTTTCTCCACCAGACAGAACTGTTCCGGTTGTTTTCAGTCTTTGTGTTTCTCCACCAGACAGAACTGTTTCTGTTGTTTCCAGTCTTTGTGTGTCAACACCAGACAGAACTGTTCCGGTTGTTTTCAGTCTTTGTGTGTCTTCACCAGACAGCACTGTTCCGTTTTTTTTCAGTCTTTGTGTTTCTCCACCAGACAGAACTGTTCCGGTTGTTTTCAGTCTTTGTGTGTTTCTCCACCAGACAGAACTGTTCCGGTTGTTTTCAGTCTTTGTGTGTTTCTCCACCAGACAGAACTGTTCCGGTTGTTTTCAGTCTTTGTGTGTCTCCACCAGACAGAACTGTTCCGGTTGTTTTCAGTCTTTGTGTGTTTCTCCACCAGACAGAACTGTTCCGGTTGTTTTCAGTCTTTGTGTTTCTCCACCAGACAGAACTGTTCCGGTTGTTTTCAGTCTTTGTGTGTTTCTCCACCAGACAGAACTGTTCCGGTTGTTTTCAGTCTTTGTGTGTCTCCACCAGACAGAACTGTTCCGGTTGTTTTCAGTTTTTGTGTGTTTCTCCACCAGACAGAACTGTTCCGGTTGTTTTCAGTCTTTGTGTGTTTCTCCACCAGACAGAACTGTTCCGGTTGTTTTCAGTCTTTGTGTCTCCACCAGACAGAACTGTTCCGGTTGTTTCCAGTCTTTGTGTGTCTCCACCAGACAGAACTGTTCTGGTTGTTTCCAGTCTTTGTGTGTCTCCACCAGACAGAACTGTTCTGGTTGTTTCCAGTCTTTGTGTGTCTCCACCAGACAGAACTGTTCTGGTTGTTTCCAGTCTTTGTGTGTCTACACCAGACAGAACTGTTCCGGTTGTTTCCAGTCTATGTGTGTCTCCACCAGACAGAACTGTTCCGGTTGTTTCCAGTCTTTGTGTGTCTCCACCAGACTGAACTGTTCCGGTTGTTTCCAGTCTTTGTGTGTCTCCACCAGACTGAACTGTTCCGGTTGTTTCCAGTCTTTGTGTGTCTCCACCAGACAGAACTGTTCCGGTTGTTTCCAGTCTTTGTGTGTCTCCACCAGACAGAACTGTTCCGGTTGTTTCCAGTCTTTGTGTCTGTACCAGACAGAACTGTTCCGGTTGTTTCCAGTCTTTGTGTGTCTCCACCAGACAGAACTGTTCCGGTTGTTTCCAGTCTGTGTGTGTCTCCACCAGACAGAACTGTTCCGGTTGTTTCCAGTCTTTGTGTGTCTCCACCAGACAGAACTGTTCCGGTTGTTTCCAGTCTATGTGTGTCTACACCAGACAGAACTGTTCCGGTTGTTTCCAGTCTTTGTGTGTCTCCACCAGACAGAACTGTTCCGGTTGTTTCCAGTCTTTGTGTGTCTCCACCAGACAGAACTGTTCTGGTTGTTTCCAGTCTTTGTGTGTCTCCACCAGACAGAACTGTTCTGGTTGTTTCCAGTCTTTGTGTGTCTCCACCAGACAGAACTGTTCTGGTTGTTTCCAGTCTTTGTGTGTCTCCACCAGACTGAACTGTTCCGGTTGTTTCCAGTCTTTGTGTGTCTACACCAGACAGAACTGTTCCGGTTGTTTCCAGTCTTTGTGTGTCTACACCAGACAGAACTGTTCCGGTTGTTTCCAGTCTTTGTGTGTCTCCACCAGACAGAACTGTTCTGGTTGTTTCCAGTCTTTGTGTGTCTCCACCAGACAGAACTGTTCCGGTTGTTTCCAGTCTTTGTGTGTCTCCACCAGACAGAACTGTTCTGGTTGTTTCCAGTCTTTGTGTCTCCACCAGACAGAACTGTTCCGGTTGTTTCCAGTCTTTGTGTGTCTCCACCAGACAGAACTGTTCCGGTTGTTTCCAGTCTTTGTGTGTCTCCACCAGACAGAACTGTTCCGGTTGTTTCCAGTCTTTGTGTGTCTCCACCAGACAGAACTGTTCCGGTTGTTTCCAGTCTGTGTGTGTCTCCACCAGACAGAACTGTTCCAGTTGTTTCCAGTCTTTGTGTGTCTCCACCAGACAGAACTGTTCCGGTTGTTTCCAGTCTTTGTGTGTCTCCACCAGACAGAACTGTTCCGGTTGTTTCCAGTCTTTGTGTGTCTCCACCAGACAGAACTGTTCCGGTTGTTTCCAGTCTTTGTGTGTCTACACCAGACTGAACTGTTCCGGTTGTTTCTTTGTTGTGTTGTTATTCAGTGTTCAGTTTTGATTATTATTAAAAATCATGAACACTTACCCACGCTGCACCTTGGTCCTCACCTTCTTCCCAAGACAGCTGTTACAATTGGAGGTATATAGAACACTCACGTATAACATTGGTATGTCCCATCGGACATTAAGGCCAGATGGTACGTCCCATCGGACACTATTAAGGCCAGATGGTACGTCCCCATCGGACATTATTAAGGCCAGATGGTACGTCCCATCGGACACTATTAAGGCCAGATGGTACGTCCCAGCGGACATTATTAAGGCCAGAAGGTACGTTCCCATCGGACATTATTAAGGCCAGATGGTACGTCCCATCGGACATTATTAAGGCCAGATGGTACGTCCCATCGGACACTATTAAGGCCAGATGGTACGTCCCCATCGGACATTATTAAGGCCAGATGGTACGTCCCATCGGACATTATTAAGGCCAGATGGTACGTCCCATCGGACACTATTAAGGCCAGATGGTACGTCCCCATCGGACATTATTAAGGCCAGATGGTACGTCCCATCGGACATTATTAAGGCCAGATGGTACGTCCCATCGGACACTATTAAGGCCAGATGGTACGTCCCCATCGGACATTATTAAGGCCAGATGGTACGTCCCCATCGGACACTATTAAGGCCAGATGGTACGTCCCCATCGGACACTATTAAGGCCAGATGGTACGTCCCCATCGGACATTATTAAGGCCAGATGGTACGTCCCCATCGGACACTATTAAGGCCAGATGGTACGTCCCCATCGGACACTATTAAGGCCAGATGGTACGTCCCCATCGGACATTATTAAGGCCAGATGGTACGTCCCCATCGGACATTATTAAGGCCAGATGGTACGTCCCATCGGACATTATTAAGGCCAGATGGTACGTCCCATCGGACACTATTAAGGCCAGATGGTACGTCCCCATCGGACATTATTAAGGCCAGATGGTACGTCCCATCGGACATTATTAAGGCCAGATGGTACGTCCCATCGGACACTATTAAGGCCAGATGGTACGTCCCCATCGGACATTATTAAGGCCAGATGGTACGTCCCCATCGGACACTATTAAGGCCAGATGGTACGTCCCCATCGGACACTATTAAGGCCAGATGGTACGTCCCCATCGGACATTATTAAGGCCAGATGGTACGTCCCCATCGGACACTATTAAGGCCAGATGGTACGTCCCCATCGGACACTATTAAGGCCAGATGGTACGTCCCCATCGGACATTATTAAGGCCAGATGGTACGTCCCCATCGGACATTATTAAGGCCAGATGGTACGTCCCCATCGGACATTATTAAGGCCAGATGGTACGTCCCATGTTTTATTATGGCACTGACAGAGATGGCCGCTTCGCTTCGCATTCTTAGGAAACTATGCAGTATTTTGTTTTTTTACGTGTTATTTCTTACACTGTTACCCCGGGAATTCTCAAGTCTTATTACATACAGCCGGGAGGAACTATTGGATATAAGAGCAACGTCAACTTACCAACATTACGACCAGGAATATGACTATCCCGTAGCGGATCCTCTGTTTGGACCACCACCCAGGACAATGGATCGGATCCTCTGTTTGGACCACCACCCAGGACAATGGATCGGATCCTCTGTTTGGACCACCACCCAGGACAATGGATCGGAACCTCTGTTTGGACCAGGCTATGAGGGGTGGAGATTATAAACCTAGAGAGGAACCAGGCTATGAGGGGTGGCCAGTCTTCTGGCTGTGCCGGGTGGAGATTATAACAGAACATGGCCAAGATGTTCAAGTGTTCATAGATGACCAGCAGGGTAAAATATTAATAATCACAGTGGTTGTCGAGGGAGCAACAGGTCGGCACCTCAGGAGTAAATGTCAGTTGGCTTTTCATAGCCGATCATTCAGAGTATCTCTACCGTTCCTGCTGTCTCTAGAGAGTTGAAAACAGCAGGTCTGGGACAGGTAGCACATCCGGTGAACAGGTCAGGGTTCCATAGTCGATCATTCAGAGTATCTCGTTCCTGCTGTCTCTAGAGAGTTGAAACACAAATGCTTTTTTTTGTAAATTAATGTCAGAGTGTTGTAGTGTGCCCCTGGTTATCTGTAAATTAAAATTAAAATTAAACTATAAATTGTGCTGTCTGGTTTGCATAATATAAGATTTTAAACTATTAATACTTTTATTTTTGATACTTCGCTACATTTAAAACCAAATAGTTTAAAACTCTTACTCAAGTAATATATATTTTTTACTTTCTGGGAAGACTTTCCACTAGATGTTGGAACATTACTGCAGGGGACTTGCTTCCATTCATTCACAAGCGCATTAGTGAGGTTCGGCGTTCCAATTTATTCCAAAGGTGTTAGATGGGGTTGCGGTCAGGGCTCTGTGAAGGCCAGTCAAGTTGTTCCATACCGATCTTGACAAACCATTTCTGTATGGACCTCGCTTCTTGCACGGGTGCATTGTCATGTTGAAACAGGAAAGGGCCTTCCCTAAACTGTTGCCACAAAGTTGGAAACACAGAATCATGTAGAATGTCATTATATGCTATAGTGTTAAGATTTCCCTTCACTGGAACTAAGGGGCCTAGTGCGAACCATAAAAAACAGCCCCAGACCATTATTCCTCCTCCACCAACTTAACAGGTGGCACTATGCATTGGGGCAGGTAGCGTTCTCCTGGCATCCGCCAAACCCAGATTTGTACGTCGGACTGCCAGATGGTGAAGCGTGATTCAACACTCCAGAGAACGCGTTTCCACTGCTCCAGAGTACAATGGCGGGGAGCTTTACACCAGTCCATCCGACTCTTGGCATTGCACATGGTGATCTTAGGCTTGTGTGAGGCTGCTAGGTCATGGAAACCCATTTCATGAAGCTCCTGACGAACAGTTCTTGTGCTGATGTTGCTTTCAGAGGCAGATAGGAACTCGGTAGTGAGTGTAGCAACCGAGGGCAGATGTAACACTTGGTGGTACCGTTCGGTGAGCTTGCGTGGCCTACCACTTCGCAGCTGAGCCGTTGTTGCTCCTAGACATTTCCAATTCACAATAACAGAGCTTACAGTTGACTAAGGTAGCTCTAGCAGGGCAGAAAGTCACTGAGCTCTTCAGTAAGGCCAATGTTTGTCTAAGGACATTGCATAGCTGTGTCCCCGATTTTATACACCTGTCAGGTAACGGGTGTGGCTGAAATATCCGAATCCACTCATTTGAAGGGGTGTCCACATACTTTTGAATATATAGTGTACTTTCTAAGGTAGCTGAAGAAATTCGGCATGCCACCATGGGTCATCTCCAAATACCACTGCTGCACCATCGAGGGCGTCCTGACCCGTTGCATCAGGGCCTCCAACGGGTGAAGTAGACTACCACAAGGCCCTCCAACGGGTGAAGTAGACTGCCCAGTATATCCCTGGGACCACTCATCCAGGACATCTACTCAAAACGCAGCATCACCAAGGACCCCCGGCTGATCCCTCCCTTACCGTCGGAGCAGACTATATCAGAGCAGACTATATCAGAGCAGACTATATCAGAGCAGACTATATCAGAGCAGACTATATCAGAGCAGACTATATCAGAGCAGACTATATCAGAGGAGACTATATCAGAGCAGACTATATCAGAGCAGACTATATCAGAGCAGACTATATCAGAGCAGACTATATCAGAGTAGACTATATCAGAGCAGACTATATCAGAGGAGACTATATCAGAGCAGACTATATCAGAGCAGACTATATTGGAGACTATATCGGAGGAGACTATATTGGAGACTATATCAGAGCAGACTATATCAGAGCAGACTATATCAGAGCAGACTATATCAGAGCAGACTATATTGGAGACTATATCGGAGGAGACTATATCAGAGCAGACTATTACAGAGTAGACTATATTGGAGACTATATCGGAGGAGACTATATCAGAGCAGACTATATCAGAGCAGACTATATCAGAGCAGACTATATCAGAGCAGACTATATCAGAGCAGACTATATTGGAGACTATATCAGAGCAGACTATATCAGAGCAGACTATTTCAGAGCAGACTATATTGGAGACTATATTGGAGACTATATCAGAGCAGACTATAGCAGAGCAGACTATATCAGAGCAGACTATATCAGAGCAGACTATATCAGAGGAGACTATATTGGAGACTATATCGGAGGAGACTATATCAGAGCAGACTATATCAGAGCAGACTATATCAGAGCAGACTATATCAGAGCAGACTATATCAGAGCAGACTATATCAGAGCAGACTATATCAGAGCAGACTATATTGGAGCATGAGGTCTCAGAGATTTAGCCGTTAGAAACACAGCTGAACACTTGAACTGTACTGACCACTTGCTCTGATTCTCCACAACTTACCACACCTTACCACACACACACACACACACGCACGCACACGCGCGTACACACACACATAAATTCATGATACACAGACATCACAACTGCTGCTAGCAGATTCTCATTACAATTGCTAAATACTGTAGAATTTAAACACTTGCCTCCCAAACCCTCCTTCTTCCCACAAAACAAGTTTAAATATTAGACTATAAATGGTGCCTTCCTGTATTATACAGGAATATGACATTAAATTAGTATATTTTATTATATTATATACATTATATTATATAGAGAATCTTGTGTCTCATGGTCTGAGAGTCTTTAGGTGTATCTTCGCAAAACACCAAGCGGGCTGTCGTGTGCCTTTTACTGAGTGGCTTCAGTCTGGTAACTCTACCATAAAGGCCTGATTGGTGGAGTGCTGCAGAGATGGTTGTCTTTCACAGAGGAACTCCGGAAGTCAGTCAGAGTAACCATCAGGTTATTGGTCTTGCTTTGTAATTATGGGGTATTGTATGTAGATTGATGAGGAAAAACACGAGTTTAATCCACTTTTGAATAAAGCTGTAAAAAGTCAAGGGGTCTGAATACTTTCCGAATGCATTGTATTCTAAAATGTTTATTCTATTCTACTTCCATTTACTTTATTTGTTTTCTCTCTCTGATTATCTCTCCCTCCCTCTATGTATCGCTCTCATTATCTCTCCCCATCTCTATGTATCTCTCTCATTGGGTGGGGAGAGGGAGGGAGGTATGGAGGGAGTTGGTGGGGAGAGGCAGGGAGGGAGGGAGGTATGGAGGGAGTTGGGTGGGGAGAGGGAGGGAGGTATGGAGGGAGTTGGTGGGGAGAGGCAGGGAGGGAGGGAGGTATGGGGGGAGTTGGGTGGGGAGAGGGAGGGAGGTATGGAGGGAGTTGGTGGGGAGAGGCAGGGAGGGAGGGAGGTATGGGGGGAGTTGGTGGGGAGAGGCAGGGAGGGAGGTATGGGGGGAGTTGGGTGGGGAGAGGGAGGGAGGTATGGAGGGAGTTGGTGGGGAGAGGCAGGGAGGGAGGGAGGTATGGGGGGAGTTGGGTGGGGAGAGGGAGGGA
Source organism: Oncorhynchus kisutch (assembly GCF_002021735.2). Lineage (NCBI taxonomy): Eukaryota > Metazoa > Chordata > Actinopteri > Salmoniformes > Salmonidae > Oncorhynchus > Oncorhynchus kisutch. Next base: position 62,728,462 of record NC_034192.2, read on the forward strand.
GGTATGGAGGGAGTTGGTGGGGAGAGGCAGGGAGGGAGGGAGGTATGGGGGGAGTTGGGTGGGGAGAGGGAGGGAGGTATGGAGGGAGTTGGTGGGGAGAGGCAGGGAGGGAGGGAGGTATGGGGGGAGTTGGGTGGGGAGAGGGAGGGAGGTATGGAGGGAGTTGGTGGGGAGAGGCAGGGAGGGAGGGAGGTATGGGGGGAGTTGGGTGGGGAGAGGGAGGGAGGTATGGAGGGAGTTGGTGGGGAGAGGCAGGGAGGGAGGGAGGTATGGGGGAGTTGGGTGGGGAGAGGGAGGGAGGTATGGAGGGAGTTGGTGGGGAGAGGCAGGGAGGGAGGGAGGTATGGGGGGAGTTGGGTGGGGAGAGGGAGGGAGGTATGGAGGGAGTTGGTGGAGAGAGGCAGGGAGGGAGGGAGGTATGGGGGGAGTTGGGTGGGGAGAGGGAGGGAGGTATGGAGGGAGTTGGTGGGGAGAGGCAGGGAGGGAGGGAGGTATGGAGGGAGTTGGGTGGGGAGAGGGAGGGAGGGAGGGAGGTCTGGAGGGAGTTGGGTGGGGAGAGGGAGGGCGGTATGTATCTCTCTCATTATCTCTCCCTCTCTCTATGTACACTGTATCTCTCTCATTATCTCTCCCTATCTCTATGTATCTCTCTCTCTCTGATTATCTCTCTCTCTTTCTCTCTCTTTCTCCCTCTCTCATCCCTTCTCCGTCTCCTTATGTCTTGCTGTCTCTCTCTCTCACTCCCCACTTCTCCCTCTCTCTCTTGCTCTCTGTCTCACCCCCTTCTCAATTCAATTCAATCCATGGGCTTTATTGGCTTGGGAAACAAATGTTAACATTGCCAAAACAAGTGAAGTAGATAATATACACAAGTGTAATAAACAATCAAAATTAACAGATAACATTACACTCACAGAAGTTCCAAAATAATAAAGACATTTAAAAAGTAATTTAATGTCTATTTACAGTGTTGTAACAATGAGAAAATAGTTCAAGTACAAAATGGAAAATAAAAAAACATAATTATGGGTTGTATTTATAATGGTGTTTGTTCTTCACTGGTTGCCCTTTTCTTTTGGCAACAGGTCACACATCTTGCTGCTGTGATGAAACACTGTGGTATTTCACCCAATAGATATGGGAATTTATCAAAATTGGGTTTGTTTTTCAAATTCCTTGTGGATCTGTGTAATCTGAGGGAAATATGTGTCTCTAATATGGTCATACATTTGGCAGGAGGTTAGGAAGTGCAGCTCAGTTTCCACCTCAATTTGTGGACAGTGTTGCACATAGCCTGTCTTCAGTTGAGAGTCATGTCTGCCTACGGCGGCCTTTCTCAATAGCAAGGCTATGCTCACTACATCTGTATCTTTTGTTTTTCTCATGATTTGGTTACAGTTACAGTGGTCAGGTATTCTGCCGCTGTGTACTCTCTGTTTAGGGCCAAATAGCTTTCTAGTTTGCTCAGTTTTTTTGTAAATTCTTTCCAATGTGTCAAGTAATTATCTTTTTGTTTTCTCATGATTTGGTTGGGTCTAATTGTGTTGCTGTCCCGGGGCTTTGTGAGGTCTGTTTGTGTTTGTGAACAGAGCCCCAGGACCAGCTTTCTTAGGGGACTCTTCTCCAGGTTCATCTCTCTGTAGGTGATGGCTTTGTCATGGAAGGTTTGGGAATCGCTTCCTTTTAGGTGGTTGTAGAATTTAACGGCTCTTTTCTGGATTTGGCTAATTAGCGGGTATCGGCCTAATTCTGCTCTGCATGCATTATTAGGTGTTCTACGTTGTACACGGAGGATATTTTCTCAGAATTCTGCACGTAGAGTCTTAATTTGGTGTTTGTCCCATTTGGTCAATTCTTGGTTTGTGAGCGGACCCCAGACCTCATAACCACGAAGGGCAATGGGTTCTGTAACTGATTCAAGTATTTTTAGCCAGATCCTAATTGGTATGTCGGATTTTATATTCCTTTTGATGGCATAGAAGTCCCTTCTTGCCTTGTCTCTCAGATCGTTCAGAGCTTTGTTGAAGTTACCTGTAGCGCTGATGTTTAGGCTGAGGTATGTATTGTTTTTTGTGTGCTCTACAGCATTGGTTGGCAAAATGTTGATAGTCCCGTACCCCTGCAAACATTCAACCTCCAGCTGCGTACCCCATCTAGCACTAGTGTTCTCTCAAATGTTGTTTTTTTGTCATCATTGCAATCCTGCCACACACGTTTATTAAACATAAGAATGAGCAACCTGGCTTGTGGGAAGTGACAAAGAGCTCTTATAGGACCAGGGCACAAATAATAATAATAATCAATAATTTTGCTCTTTATTTAAACATCTTACATATAAAACCATCAGTAAAGATTCCAACATGAGCAGCTACGTTTGGCTACATATGGACCGTTAGTGGAATTCCCGCGAGAGAGTAACGGTTAATGTGATTGGATGTTAATTATTTGACTAGGCTACCTGTATTTGACATTGTGTTGTTATTTAGCTGAACACTAGATGGTTTGATTTTATTTTTTGGCAGTGAAACGAGGTTACTTAGGCGAGAAAAAAAACTCACCCAAATGTATAGCCCCGTTGGAAAATATAAATCGACTGTTTCAAAATGTGAAGAAAAAAACATATGAATCCAATTTTTTATTTTGCGTATCCCTGACGGCATTGCGCGTACCCATACCCCAGTTTGGGAACACCTGCTCTGTTTCCAGGGCAACTGTGTCGAGATGGAATTTGTATGTGTTGCCATGGCGACTGGACCTTTTTTGGAACACCATTATTTTTTGTTTTACTGGGATTTACTGTCAGGGTCCAGGTCTGGCAGAATCTGTGCAGAAGATCTAGGTGCTGCTCTAGGCCATTCTTGGTTGGTGACAGAAGCAGCAGATCATCAGCAAACAGTAGACATTTGACTTCAGATTCTAGCAGGGTGAGGCTGGGTGCTGCAGACTGTTCCAGTGCCCTCACCAATTTGTTGATATATATGTTGAAGAGGGTGGGGCTTAAGCTGCATCCCTGTCTCACCCCACGGCCCTGTGGAATAAATGTGTGTTTTTTGCCCATTTTAACTGTACACATGGATTTTATAATGTATGTTTCTCCCCCAACATCACTTTCCACCAATTTGTATAGCAGACCCTTATGCCAAATTGAGTTGAAATCAACAAAGCATGAGACAGGTACCCCCTGTTTGTTGGTCAATTAGGGTGTACAGGGTGAATACATGTTCTGTCGTACAACAATTTGGTAAAATGACATTTGCTCAGTACATTGTTTTCACTGAAAACATTTACAAGTCTACTGTTAATGATAATGCAGATTATTTTCTCAAGGTTGCTGTTGACACATATCCAACGGTAGTTATTAGGGTCAAATTTGTCTCCACTTTTGTGGATCGGGGTGATCAGTCCTTGGTTCCAAATATTGGTGAAGATGCCAGAGCTAAGGATGATGTTGAAGCGTTTTAGTATAGCCAATTGAAATTTGTTGTCTGTATATTTGATCATTTCATTGAGGATACCATCAACACCACAGGCCTTTTTGTATTTGATCATGTGTATGTTTTTACTGTTTGATCTTTGTTACAGAGCCAAAAATATTGGATAAGTGGTTTAGCCACACATCTCCATTTTGGATAGATAACTCTTCGTGTTGATCTGATAAGGGTGTCAGTGGGCTGACTTATTCTCATCGGTGCCGAAAGAGATGGCAGCCATTTTATGATCCCATAACCAATTGTGCATGTTTTTTTTGTTGCATTTTTTATAACATATTTTGTACATAATGTTTCTGCCACTGTCTTTTGACCGAAAAGAGTTTCTTGATATCAGGGCAGCGATTACTCACCCCCGTACTGGACTGGAGGAATTTTTCTTCTTCAACGAGTCGGACGGGAAGGATTTACTCCAGAAGGAAAAGACGGAGATTTCGTGGACAACTGGGTGCCTTGTAAGGATCCGTCACCAAGAGGGTAATCTACTTTTACCATCGGTCCTATTAGCCAACTTACAATCAATTGATAATAAAATAGACGAACTACGAGCACATATATCCTACCAACGGGACGTTAAAAACTGTGACATATTATGTTTCACCGAGTCGTGGTTGAAGAACGACATGATTAACCTACAGCTGGCAGGTTTTGAATCGTACTACACCTGCTCCGACGCTCGTCGGATGTGCAGGGCTTGCAAACTATTACAGACTACAAAGGGAAGGACAGCCGAGAGCTGCCCAGTGACACGAGCATACCAGAAGAGCTAAATGACTTCTATGCTTGCTTCGAGGCAAGTAACACAGAAACATGCATGAAAGCATCAGCCATTATGACTGTGTGATCACACGTGTCGTAGCCGACGTGAATAAGACCTTTAAACAGAACAACATTCACAAGGCCGCAAGGCCAGACGGATTACCAGGACATGTACTCCAAGCATGCGCTGACCAACTGGCAAGTGTCTTCACTGACATTTTCAACCTGTCCCTGCCTGACTGAGTCTGTAATACCAACATGTTTCAAGCAGACCACCATAGTCCCTGTGCCCAAGAATACTAAGGTAACCTGCCTAAATGACTACCGACCCGTAGCACTCACGTCTGTAGCCATGAAGTGCTTTGAAAGGCTGGTCTTGGCTCACATCAACATCATTATCCCAGAAACCCTAGACCCACTCCAATTTGCATACCGCCCCAACAGATCTGGGCGGCAGAGTAGCCTAGTGGTTAGAGCGTTGGACTAGTAACGTAAAGGTTGCTCAAATCCCCGACCTGACAAGGTACAAATCTGTCGTTCTGCCCCTGAACAAGGCAGTTAACCCACTGTTCCTAGGCCGTCATTGAAAATAAGAGTTTGTTCTTAACTGACTTGCCTAGTTAAATAAAGGTACAATTAAAATTTAAATTCACAGATGATGCAATCTCTATTGCCCTTTCACACCTGGATAAAAGGAACACCTATGTGAGAATGCTATTCATTGACTACAGCTCAGCGATCAACACCATAGTGTCCTCAAAGCTCATCACTAAGCTAAGGACCCTGGGACTCAACACCTCCCTCTGCAACTGGATCCTGGACATCCAGGGTAGGTAACAACACATCCGCCACGCTGATCCTCAACACAGGGGCCCCCTTAGGGGTGCGTGCTCAGTCCCCTCCTGTACTCCCTGTTCACTCATGACTGCAAGGCACGACTCCAACACCATCATTAAGTTTGCCGATGACACAACAGTGGTAGGCCTGATCAACGACGAGACAGCCTATAGGGAGGAGGTCAGAGACCTGGCCATATGGTGCCAGGAAAACAACCTCTTCCTCAACGTGACCAAGTCTAGGACCAAAAGGTTGCTACTCTCTTACCATAATCTATGCATAGTCATAATTCTACCAACAAATACATATGGCCTCAATTACCTCAAATAACCAGTGCCCCTGCAAATTGACTCTGTACCGTAACACCCTGTATATAGCCTCCACATTGACTCTGTACCGGTACACCCTGTATATAGCCTCCACATTGACTCTGTACCGTAACACCCTGTATACAGCCTCCACATTGACTCTGTACCAGTACCCCCTGTATATAGCCTCCACATTGACTCTGTACCGTAACACCCTTTATATAGCCTCCACATTGACTCTGTACCGTAACACCCTGTATATAGCCTCCACATTGACTCTGTACCGTAACACCCTGTATATAGCCTTCACATTGACGCTGTACCGGTACCCCCTGTATATAGCCTCCACATTGACTCTGTACCGTAACACCCTTTATATAGCCTCCACATTGACTCTGTACCGTAATACCCTGTATATAGCCTCCACATTGACTCTGTACCGTAATACCCTGTATATAGCCTCCACATTGACTCTGTACCGTAATACCCTATATGTATATAGCCTCCACATTGACTCTGTACCAGTACCCCCTGTATATAGCCTCCACATTGACTCTGTACCGTAACACCCTGTATATAGCCTCCACATTGACTCTGTACCGTAACACCCTGTATATAGCCTCCACATTGACTCTGTACCGGTACACCCTGTATATAGCCTCCACATTGACTCTGTACCGTAACACCCTGTATATAGCCTCCACATTGACTCTGTACCGTAACACCCTGTATATAGCCTCCACATTGACTCTGTACCGGTACACCCTGTATATAGCCTCCACATTGACTCTGTACCGTAACACCCTGTATATAGCCTCCACATTGACTCTGTACCGTAACACCCTTTATATAGCCTCCACATTGACTCTGTACCGTAACACCCTGTATATAGCCTCCACATTGACTCTGTACCGTAACACCCTGTATATAGCCTCCACATTGACTCTGTACCAGTACCCCCTGTATATAGCCTCCACATTGACTCTGTACCGTAACACCCTTTATATAGCCTCCACATTGACTCTGTACCGTAACACCCTGTATATAGCCTCCACATTGACTCTGTACCGTAACACCCTGTATATAGCCTCCACATTGACTCTGTACCGGTACCCCCTGTATATAGCCTCCACATTGACTCTGTACCGTAACGCCCTTTATATAGCCTCCACATTGACACTGTACTGTAATACCCTGTATATAGCCTCCACATTGACTCTGTACTGTAATACCCTGTATATAGCCTCCACATTGACTCTGTACCGTAACACCCTGTATATAGCCTCCACATTGACTCTGTACCGTAACACCCTGTATATAGCCTCCACATTGACTCTGTACCGTAACACCCTTTATATAGCCTCCACATTGACTCTGTACTGTAATACCCTGTATATAGCCTCCACATTGACTCTGTACCGTAATACCCTGTATATAGCCTCCACATTGACTCTGTACCGTAACACCCTGTATATAGCCTCCACATTGACTCTGTACCGTAACACCCTGTATATAGCCTCCACATTGACTCTGTACCGTAACACCCTGTATATAGCCTCCACATTGACTCTGTACCGTAACACCCTGTATATAGCCTCCACATTGACTCTTTACCATAACACCCTGTATATAGCCTCCACATTGACTCTGTACCGTAACACCCTGTATATAGCCTCCACATTGACTCTTTACCATAACACCCTGTATATAGCCTCCACATTGACTCTGTACCGTAACACCCTGTATATAGCCTCCACATTGACTCTTTACCATAACACCCTGTATATAGCCTCCACATTGACTCTGTACTGTAATACCCTGTATATAGCCTCCACATTGACTCTGTACTGTAATACCCTGTATATAGCCTCCACATTGACTCTGTACTGTAATACCCTGTATATAGCCTCCACATTGACTCTGTACCGTAACACCCTGTATATAGCCTCCACATTGACTCTGTACCGTAACACCCTGTATATAGCCTCCACATTGACTCTGTACCGTAACACCCTGTATATAGCCTCCACATTGACTCTGTACCGTAACACCCTGTATATAGCCTCCACATTGACTCTGTACCGGTTACCCCCTGTATATAGCCTCCATATTGACTCTGTACCGGTACCCCCTGTATATAGCCTCACATTGACTCTGTACCGGTACCCCCTGTATATAGCCCTCCATATTGACTCTTACCGTAACACCCTGATATAGCCTCCACATTGACTCTGTTACTGTAATACCCTGTATTATAACCTCCACATTGAACTCTGTCACTGTAATACCCTGTATTTATAGCCTCCACATTGACTCTGTACCAGTACCCCGTATATAGCCTCCACATTGACTCTGCTACCGGCTACCACCTGTATATAGCCTCCACATTGGCCCTCTGTTACCGGTACCCCCTGTATCTAGCCTTCCACATTGACTCTTGTACTGTAATACCCCTGTATATAACCTCCACATTGACTCTGTACTGCTAATACCCTGTATATAGCCTCCACCTTGACTCTTGTACCGTACACCCTGTATATAGCCTCCACATTGACTCTGTACCGGTACACCCTGTATATAGCCTCCACATTGACTCTGTACCGTACCCCTGTATATAGCCTCCACATTGACTCTGTACCGGTACACCCTGTATATAGCCTCCACATTGACTCTGTACCGGTACACCCTGTATATAGCCTCCACATTGACTCTGTACCGGTACCCCCTGTATATAGCCTCCACATTGACTCTGTACCGGTACCCCCTGTATATAGCCTCCACATTGACTCTGTACCGGTACCCCTGTATATAGCCTCCACATTGACTCTGTACCGGTACCCCCTGTATATAGCCTCCACATTGACTCTGTACCGGTACCCCCTGTATATAGCCTCCACATTGACTCTGTACCGGTACCCCCTGTATATAGCCTCCACATTGACTCTGTACCGGTACCCCCTGTATATAGCCTCCACATTGACTCTGTACCGGTACCCCTGTATATAGCCTCCACATTGACTCTGTACCGGTACCCCTGTATATAGCCTCCACATTGACTCTGTACCGGTACCCCTGTATATAGCCTCCACATTGACTCTGTACCGGTACCCCCTGTATATAGCCTCCACATTGACTCTGTACCGGTACCCCCTGTATATAGCCTCCACATTGACTCTGTACCGGTACCCCCTGTATATAGCCTCCACATTGACTCTGTACCGGTACCCCCTGTATATAGCCTCCACATTGACTCTGTACCGGTACCCCTGTATATAGCCTCCACATTGACTCTGTACCGTACCCCCTGTATATAGCCTCCACATTGACTCTGTACCGGTACCCCTGTATATAGCCTCCACATTGACTCTGTACCGGTACCCCCTGTATATAGCCTCCACATTGACTCTGTACCGGTACCCCCTGTATATAGCCTCCACATTGACTCTGTACCGGTACCCCCTGTATATAGCCTCCACATTGACTCTGTACCGGTACCCCTGTATATAGCCTCCACATTGACTCTGTACCGTACCCCTGTATATAGCCTCCACATTGACTCTGTACCGGTACCCCCTGTATATAGCCTCCACATTGACTCTGTACCGGTACCCCCTGTATATAGCCTCCACATTGACTCTGTACCGGTACCCCTGTATATAGCCTCCACATTGACTCTGTACCGGTACCCCCTGTATATAGCCTCCACATTGACTCTGTACCGGTACCCCCTGTATATAGCCTCCACATTGACTCTGTACCGGTACCCCTGTATATAGCCTCCACATTGACTCTGTACCGGTACCCCCTGTATATAGCCTCCACATTGACTCTGTACCGGTACCCCCTGTATATAGCCTCCACATTGACTCTGTACCGGTACCCCCTGTATATAGCCTCCACATTGACTCTGTACCGGTACCCCCTGTATATAGCCTCCACATTGACTCTGTACCGGTACCCCCTGTATATAGCCTCCACATTGACTCTGTACCGGTACCCCTGTATATAGCCTCCACATTGACTCTGTACCGGTACCCCCTGTATATAGCCTCCACATTGACTCTGTACCGGTACCCCTGTATATAGCCTCCACATTGACTCTGTACCGGTACCCCTGTATATAGCCTCCACATTGACTCTGTACCGGTACCCCCTGTATATAGCCTCCACATTGACTCTGTACCGGTACCCCCTGTATATAGCCTCCACATTGACTCTGTACCGGTACCCCCTGTATATAGCCTCCACATTGACTCTGTACCGGTACCCCCTGTATATAGCCTCCACATTGACTCTGTACCGGTACACCCTGTATATAGCCTCCACATTGACTCTGTACCGGTACCCCCTGTATATAGCCTCCACATTGACTCTGTACCGGTACCCCTGTATATAGCCTCCACATTGACTCTGTACCGGTACCCCCTGTATATAGCCTCCACATTGACTCTGTACCGGTACCCCCTGTATATAGCCTCCACATTGACTCTGTACCGGTACACCCTGTATATAGCCTCCACATTGACTCTGTACCGGTACCCCTGTATATAACCTCCACATTGACTCTGTACCGGTACCCCCTGTATATAGCCTCCACATTGACTCTGTACCGGTACCCCCTGTATATAGCCTCCACATTGACTCTGTACCGTACCCCTGTATATAGCCTCCACATTGACTCTGTACCGGTACCCCCTGTATATAGCCTCCACATTGACTCTGTACCGGTACCCCCTGTATATAGCCTCCACATTGACTCTGTACCGTACCCCCTGTATATAGCCTCCACATTGACTCTGTACCGTACCCCCTGTATATAGCCTCCACATTGACTCTGTACCGGTACCCCCTGTATATAGCCTCCACATTGACTCTGTACCGGTACCCCCTGTATATAGCCTCCACATTGACTCTGTACCGGTACCCCCTGTATATAGCCTCCACATTGACTCTGTACCGGTACCCCCTGTATATAGCCTCCACATTGACTCTGTACCGGTACCCCCTGTATATAGCCTCCACATTGACTCTGTACCGGTACCCCCTGTATATAGCCTCCACATTGACTCTGTACCGGTACCCCCTGTATATAGCCTCCACATTGACTCTGTACCGGTACCCCCTGTATATAGCCTCCACATTGACTCTGTACCGGTACCCCTGTATATAGCCTCCACATTGACTCTGTACCGGTACCCCTGTATATAGCCTCCACATTGACTCTGTACCGGTACCCCTGTATATAGCCTCCACATTGACTCTGTACCGGTACCCCCTGTATATAGCCTCCACATTGACTCTGTACCGGTACCCCCTGTATATAGCCTCCACATTGACTCTGTACCGGTACCCCTGTATATAGCCTCCACATTGACTCTGTACCGGTACCCCCTGTATATAGCCTCCACATTGACTCTGTACCGGTACCCCTGTATATAGCCTCCACATTGACTCTGTACCGGTACCCCCTGTATATAGCCTCCACATTGACTCTGTACCGGTACCCCTGTATATAGCCTCCACATTGACTCTGTACCGGTACCCCCTGTATATAGCCTCCACATTGACTCTGTACCGGTACCCCCTGTATATAGCCTCCACATTGACTCTGTACCGTAACCCCTGTATATAGCCTCCACATTGACTCTGTACCGGTACCCCCTGTATATAGCCTCCACATTGACTCTGTACCGGTACCCCCTGTATATAGCCTCCACATTGACTCTGTACCGTAATACCCTGTATATAGCCTCCACATTGACTCTGTACCGGTACCCCCTGTATATAGCCTCCACATTGACTCTGTACCGTACACCCTGTATATAGCCTCCACATTGACTCTGTACCGGTACCCCCTGTATATAGCCTCCACATTGACTCTGTACCGGTACCCCCTGTATATAGCCTCCACATTGACTCTGTACCGGTACCCCTGTATATAGCCTCCACATTGACTCTGTACCGTAACCCTGTATATAGCCTCCACATTGACTCTGTACCGGTACCCCCTGTATATAGCCTCCACATTGACTCTGTACCGGTACCCCCTGTATATAGCCTCCACATTGACTCTGTACCGGTACCCCCTGTATATAGCCTCCACATTGACTCTGTACCGTAACCCCTGTATATAGCCTCCACATTGACTCTGTACCGGTACCCCCTGTATATAGCCTCCACATTGACTCTGTACCGGTACCCCCTGTATATAGCCTCCACATTGACTCTGTACCGGTACCCCCTGTATATAGCCTCCACATTGACTCTGTACCGGTACCCCCTGTATATAGCCTCCACATTGACTCTGTACCGTACCCCTGTATATAGCCTCCACATTGACTCTGTACCGGTACCCCTGTATATAGCCTCCACATTGACTCTGTACCGTACCCCCTGTATATAGCCTCCACATTGACTCTGTACCGGTACCCCCTGTATATAGCCTCCACATTGACTCTGTACCGGTACCCCCTGTATATAGCCTCCACATTGACTCTGTACCGGTACCCCCTGTATATAGCCTCCACATTGACTCTGTACCGGTACCCCCTGTATATAGCCTCCACATTGACTCTGTACCGGTACCCCCTGTATATAGCCTCCACATTGACTCTGTACCGGTACCCCCTGTATATAGCCTCCACATTGACTCTGTACCGGTACCCCCTGTATATAGCCTCCACATTGACTCTGTACCGGTACCCCTGTATATAGCCTCCACATTGACTCTGTACCGGTACCCCTGTATATAGCCTCCACATTGACTCTGTACCGGTACCCCTGTATATAGCCTCCACATTGACTCTGTACCGTAACCCCTGTATATAGCCTCCACATTGACTCTGTACCGTAACACCCTGTATATAGCCTCCACATTGACTCTGTACCGTACCCCCTGTATATAGCCTCCACATTGACTCTGTACCGGTACCCCCTGTATATAGCCTCCACATTGACTCTGTACGGTACCCCCTGTATATAGCCTCCACATTGACTCTGTACCGGTACCCCCTGTATATAGCCTCCACATTGACTCTGTACCGGTACCCCTGTATATAGCCTCCACATTGACTCTGTACCGGTACCCCCTGTATATAGCCTCCACATTGACTCTGTACCGGTACCCCTGTATATAGCCTCCACATTGACTCTGTACCGGTACCCCTGTATATAGCCTCCACATTGACTCTGTACCGTACCCCCTGTATATAGCCTCCACATTGACTCTGTACCGTAACACCCTGTATATAGCCTCCACATTGACTCTGTACCGTAACACCCTGTATATAGCCTCCACATTGACTCTGTACCGGTACCCCCTGTATATAGCCTCCACATTGACTCTGTACCGGTACCCCCTGTATATAGCCTCCACATTGACTCTGTACCGGTACCCCCTGTATATAGCCTCCACATTGACTCTGTACCGGTACCCCCTGTATATAGCCTCCACATTGACTCTGTACCGGTACCCCTGTATATAGCCTCCACATTGACTCTGTACCGGTACCCCCTGTATATAGCCTCCACATTGACTCTGTACCGGTACCCCCTGTATATAGCCTCCACATTGACTCTGTACCGGTACCCCTGTATATAGCCTCCACATTGACTCTGTACCGGTACCCCCTGTATATAGCCTCCACATTGACTCTGTACCGGTACCCCTGTATATAGCCTCCACATTGACTCTGTACCGTAACACCCTGTATATAGCCTCCACATTGACTCTGTACCGTAACCCCTGTATATAGCCTCCACATTGACTCTGTACCGTAACCCCTGTATATAGCCTCCACATTGACTCTGTACGGTACCCCCTGTATATAGCCTCCACATTGACTCTGTACCGGTACCCCCTGTATATAGCCTCCACATTGACTCTGTACCGGTACCCCTGTATATAGCCTCCACATTGACTCTGTACCGGTACCCCCTGTATATAGCCTCCACATTGACTCTGTACCGTAACCCCTGTATATAGCCTCCACATTGACTCTGTACCGTAACACCCTGTATATAGCCTCCACATTGACTCTGTACCGTAACCCTGTATATAGCCTCCACATTGACTCTGTACCGTAACACCCTGTATATAGCCTCCACATTGACTCTGTACCGTAACACCCTGTATATAGCCTCCACATTGACTCTGTACCGTAACACCCTGTATATAGCCTCCACATTGACTCTGTACCGTAACACCCTGTATATAGCCTCCACATTGACTCTGTACCGTAACACCCTGTATATAGCCTCCACATTGACTCTGTACCGTAACACCCTGTATATAGCCTCCACATTGACTCTGTACCGTAACACCCTGTATATAGCCTCCACATTGACTCTGTACCGTAACACCCTGTATATAGCCTCCACATTGACTCTGTACCGTACCCCTGTATATAGCCTCCACATTGACTCTGTACCGGTACCCCCTGTATATAGCCTCCACATTGACTCTGTACCGGTACCCCCTGTATATAGCCTCCACATTGACTCTGTACCGTACCCCCTGTATATAGCCTCCACATTGACTCTGTACCGTAACCCCTGTATATAGCCTCCACATTGACTCTGTACCGTACCCCCTGTATATAGCCTCCACATTGACTCTGTACCGTACCCCCTGTATATAGCCTCCACATTGACTCTGTACCGTACCCCCTGTATATAGCCTCCACATTGACTCTGTACCGTACCCCCTGTATATAGCCTCCACATTGACTCTGTACCGTACCCCTGTATATAGCCTCCACATTGACTCTGTACCGTACCCCCTGTATATAGCCTCCACATTGACTCTGTACCGTAATACCCTGTATATAGCCTCCACATTGACTCTGTACCGTAACACCCTGTATATAGCCTCCACATTGACTCTGTACCGTAACCCCTGTATATAGCCTCCACATTGACTCTGTACCGTAACACCCTGTATATAGCCTCCACATTGACTCTGTACCGTAACACCCTGTATATAGCCTCCACATTGACTCTGTACCGTAACACCCTGTATATAGCCTCCACATTGACTCTGTACCGTAACACCCTGTATATAGCCTCCACATTGACTCTGTACCGTAACCCCTGTATATAGCCTCCACATTGACTCTGTACCGTAACACCCTGTATATAGCCTCCACATTGACTCTGTACCGTAACACCCTGTATATAGCCTCCACATTGACTCTGTACCGTAATACCCTGTATATAGCCTCCACATTGACTCTGTACCGTAACACCCTGTATATAGCCTCCACATTGACTCTGTACCGTAACCCCTGTATATAGCCTCCACATTGACTCTGTACCGTAACACCCTGTATATAGCCTCCACATTGACTCTGTACCGTAACACCCTGTATATAGCCTCCACATTGACTCTGTACCGTAACACCCTGTATATAGCCTCCACATTGACTCTGTACCGTAACACCCTGTATATAGCCTCCACATTGACTCTGTACCGTAATACCCTGTATATAGCCTCCACATTGACTCTGTACCGGTAACACCCTGTATATAGCCTCCACATTGACTCTGTACCGTAACACCCTGTATATAGCCTCCACATTGACTCTGTACCGTAACCCCCTGTATATAGCCTCCACATTGACTCTGTACCGTAACACCCTGTATATAGCCTCCACATTGACTCTGTACCGTAACACCCTGTATATAGCCTCCACATTGACTCTGTACCGTAACCCCTATATAGCCTCCACATTGACTCTGTACCGTACCCCTGTATATAGCCTCCACATTGACTCTGTACCGTAACCCCTGTATATAGCCTCCACATTGACTCTGTACGTAACCCCTGTATATAGCCTCCACATTGACTCTGTACCGTAACACCCTGTATATAGCCTCCACATTGACTCTGTACCGTAACACCCTGTATATAGCCTCCACATTGACTCTGTACCGTACCCTGTATATAGCCTCCACATTGACTCTGTACCGTAACCCCTGTATATAGCCTCCACATTGACTCTGTACCGTAATACCCTGTATATAGCCTCCACATTGACTCTGTACCGTAATACCCTGTATATAGCCTCCACATTGACTCTGTACCGTACCCCCTGTATATAGCCTCCACATTGACTCTGTACCGTAATACCCTGTATATAGCCTCCACATTGACTCTGTACCGTAACCCCTGTATATAGCCTCCACATTGACTCTGTACCGTAATACCCTGTATATAGCCTCCACATTGACTCTGTACGTAAACCCTGTATATAGCCTCCACATTGACTCTGTACCGTAACCCCTGTATATAGCCTCCACATTGACTCTGTACCGTAACACCCTGTATATAGCCTCCACATTGACTCTGTACCGTAACACCCTGTATATAGCCTCCACATTGACTCTGTACCGTAACACCCTGTATATAGCCTCCACATTGACTCTGTACCGTAACACCCTGTATATAGCCTCCACATTGACTCTGTACCGGTAACCCCTGTATATAGCCTCCACATTGACTCTGTACCGTACACCCTGTATATAGCCTCCACATTGACTCTGTACCGTAACACCCTGTATATAGCCTCCACATTGACTCTGTACCGTAACCCCTGTATATAGCCTCCACATTGACTCTGTACCGTAACACCCTGTATATAGCCTCCACATTGACTCTGTACCGAACACCCTGTATATAGCCTCCACATTGACTCTGTACCGTAACCCCCTGTATATAGCCTCCACATTGACTCTGTACCGTAACACCCTGTATAGCCTCCACATTGACTCTGTACCGTAATACCCTGTATATAGCCTCCACATTGACTCTGTACGGTACCCCCTGTATATAGCCTCCACATTGACTCTGTACCGTAATACCCTGTATATAGCCTCCACATTGACTCTTACCGTAATACCCTGTATATAGCTCCACATTGACTCTGTACCGTAACACCCTGTATATAGCCTCCACATTGACTCTGTACCGTAACCCCCTGTATATAGCCTCCACATTGACTCTGTACCGTAAGTACCCTGTATATAGCCTCACATTGACTCTGTACCGTAATACCCCTGTATATAGCCTCCACATTGACTCTGTACCGTAATACCCTGTATATAGCCTCCACATTGACTCTGTACCGTAACACCCTGTATATAGCCTCCACATTGACTCTGTACCGTAACACCCTGTATATAGCCTCCACATTGACTCTGTACGTAACCCCTGTATATAGCCTCCACATTGACTCTGTACGGTACACCCTGTATATAGCCTCCACATTGACTCTGTACCGTAATACCCTGTATATAGCCTCCACATTGACTCTGTACCGGATACCCTGTATATAGCCTCCACATTGACTCTGTACCGGTACCCCCTGTATATAGCCTCCACATTGACTCTGTACCGTAATACCTGTATATAGCCTCCACATTGACTCTGTACCGTAATACCCTGTATATAGCCTCCACATTGACTCTGTACCGTAATACCCTGTATATAGCCTCCACATTGACTCTGTACCGTAATACCCTGTATATAGCCTCCACATTGACTCTGTACGTAACCCCTGTATATAGCCTCCACATTGACTCTGTACCGTAACACCCTGTATATAGCCTCCACATTGACTCTGTACCGGTAACCCTGTATATAGCCTCCACATTGACTCTGTACCGTAAACACCCTGTATATAGCCTCCACATTGACTCTGTACCGTAACACCCTGTATATAGCCTCCACATTGACTCTGTACCGTAACACCCTGTATATAGCCTCCACATTGACTCTGTACCGTAACCCCTGTATATAGCCTCCACATTGACTCTGTACCGTAAACCCTGTATATAGCCTCCACATTGACTCTGTACCGTAACCCTGTATATAGCCTCCACATTGACTCTGTACCGTAACACCCTGTATATAGCCTCCACATTGACTCTGTACCGTAACACCCTGTATATAGCCTCCACATTGACTCTGTACCGTAACACCCTGTATATAGCCTCCACATTGACTCTGTACCGTAATACCCTGTATATAGCCTCCACATTGACTCTGTACCGTAACACCTGTATATAGCCTCCACATTGACTCTGTACCGGTACCCCCTGTATATAGCCTCCACATTGACTCTGTACCGTAACACCCTGTATATAGCCTCCACATTGACTCTGTACCGTAATACCCTGTATATAGCCTCCACATTGACTCTGTACCGTATACCCTGATATAGCCTCCACATTGACTCTGTACCGTAACACCCTGTATATAGCCTCCACATTGACTCTGTACCGTAACACCCTGTATATAGCCTCCACATTGACTCTGTACCGTAATACCCTGTATATAGCCTCCACATTGACTCTGTACCGTAATACCCTGTATATAGCCTTCACTTGTTATTTTACTGCTGCTGTTTAATTATTACTGTACTTTTATAAAAAAATTTACTTGCATTATAAAAAAAGATATTAACTTCTTGTAAGCATGTTGGTTTTATTTTAACTGCCTGGTCAGGGGAACAGTGGGTTTAACTGCCTTGACTCTGGGGGTAAACAGGGGTTTAACTGCACTCTTGGTAAGGGATTGTAAGTAAGCAATTCATGTTCGTTCTACTACACCTGTTGCATTAGTTGCAGGTGACAAATCAATTTTATTTTATTTGGAAACGCTCTGAGAGAATCTGGGGTTGAGGTCAGTGATAAAGTAGTCTTACAGTACTACTGCCAAGAGATGACTAATAGGTTGTACCTACCATAGGAGTCCCCCTCGATGCTATTGGACTATGATATACCAAGGATGTAAACAGAGCTATAGGTTGTACATACCGTACGAGTCCCCTCGAAGCCTATGAATATGACATTACCAGGATGTAACCAGAGCTATAGGTTGTACCTACCGTAGAGTCCCCTCGAAGCATTGACTATGTATTTACCAGGATGTGTGTAACAGCCTATAGGTGTTACCTACCATAGGAAGTCCCACTCGAAGCTATTGACTATGTATATACCCAGGATATAACAGAGCATAGGTGTACCTACCGTAGGAGTCCCTCGAAGCTATTGACTCTGTAACATTACCCTGATCTGTTAAACAGAGCTATAGGTGTACATACCTGTAGGAGTCCCTCGAAGCCTGGAGTGATATGTATACCCAGGCTTGTAACAGGACTAAGGTTTGTACCTACCGTAGGAGTCCCTCGAGCCTATTGACTATGTACCTGACCACGATGTAAAAGAGCTAGCGGTATTGTTGTACTGTACCTACCGTAGGAGTCCCCTCGAAGCCTTATGACTATGTACATTACCCCCACGATGGTAAAAAAAGCTATAGGTGTACCTACCGGTGGAGTCCTCGAAGCCTACCATGACTATGTACATACCCAGCATGCAACAGAGCTGCAGGAGTTGTGTTTTATGTTGTCGTAGTTGTGCCTAGGGGGGCGTAGGGCAGACCAGACCAGAGGAGATGTGTGTTATGGATTTTTTATCAGAGCAGGCCAAAGTTCAGGCTGTGTCACAAATTCCCTATGTAGTGCACTACTTTTGACCAGAGCCCTATGTAGTGACACTATATAGCACTATATAGGCAATAGGGTGGCGCATTTGGGACACAGACTCGATTCTGCATGGTGGAGGGAAGAGATCTAGCTGATGGTGAGGGAAATGAAAAACCAGATCAGTCAGTTAGGAAATTCCACC